>NC_053129.1:32625027-32665027 GCF_010015445.1 Perca fluviatilis | reverse complement strand
TACATTAAAGGTGCCCTGCCATACAAAACCGTTTTTACTTGCATTTTTTTTTAAATATGTTTGTGTTATGTGGTGAATGTGAAAATGAACTGCTACCTCCTCTGTCAGCTCTAGCCACTGGACAGAAATAAGCAGAGAAATCAGACCAATCACAACAGCTGGTCGGTCTGACATCATGATGCCTGAGCTCATTACTATTCATGAGCTCGCCCAGTTGGGCTGGGTAAAGGATTCTGACAGCCAGGCTCTCATTGGCTAGCTGTTAGCCAATCAGATTCAAACAGCTTAGCTTATTGAATATTAATGAGAACTGGCACAAATCGAGCTGAGTCTTCCTGTAGGCTTTCTATACCACGCTAGAATGGCTTGAAACAAGGTAACCAAGGCATTTTTTCCACAAAAAATGTTACAGTCTATGGTAGAACTTCAGACATTACCACAAAGTCATGAAATACGTGTGGCAGGGCACCTTTAAGTGTGGATAAATTGTGTATTTCTGTCACTCAGAGATGTCCTCAGCTGAACTACTCCGGTGGGTGGCACACAGGGCGCTGGGTACACCTCCCCGAGATTATTTTCTCATCACTGTCTGGCTGTGTCTCTGCCCTCCCGGTCTCATCATCTTCATCACTCTGAGGATGAGGTTATTAGCTGCATTAAAGCCTTCATGAAGGAGCGGCGCGGTCTGGCGGGGGAGGGGGGGCTTGTTTAGGTATCCGTCCGCTCCACTCGGAGCCCGAGGGTTTTTATTTTTTAATACCTGAAGCTCTCCCTCGGCGATGAGCACCGAGCTGTGAAAAATGCCATAATACTCAGCTCAACTCCTCTTCCTCCGTAACGCTTGGCAGCTTTCACATTTATCACGTTAAGCTGGAGCCGCTGGGTAAAAGCTGGGAATGGTCCGAGCTGCCTGTCTGCCCCGTAGACACTTCGTTTCGTCGAGTTCGTCTCGGTCTTTATCCGTCACAGTGTCCCGCCGGTGTCCGCCTCCTTTAAAGTGAGTCCCTTCACCAGTCATCGCTTGGAACTTAAACATTTCATTCAAGTCAAGTGGGTTTTATTGTCATTTCAACCACATACACTGTATATAGTGAGACCAAACAACGTTTCACCGTGGATCAAGTAGTGTTACACGCTGAGCACATTTAAAATATAGAAAAATGACATTTGAGACAGGCTACATTTAGTGCACACACATTATAGATTATACATAACATTATAGATTATACATAATGGATTATACATAGCGCAGCTGGCGACGCGTGCGTACTGTGTCGAGTAATCCGTCTGTAATAAAGTGTCCTGCATATTGTCCGATCCGTACTAGTGTTATCTGGTGGTACACGTGTGCAGTAGTAGGGCTGGGCGATATGGAGAAAATCAAATATCACGATATTTTTGACAAAATACCTCGATATCGATACCGCAATGATATTGTAGTGTTGACTAATGGTGCTTTCACAAAATATTTACAAAATGAGATTTTTGATAAATAATCATCAGTAATGTGGATATAATGACTAAGTGGGTAAAGGTAAATAATAGAACAGTTACAACAGTCTGGTAAGTCCAGAAAATGACATCACTTTACTGTAATGCAGTAATAAAACCAGGAAAAGACAACATTATGCTATATTACAATATCCAAAATCTAAGACGATATCTAGTCTCATATCACGATATCGATACAATATCGATATGCGGTAGTTTGAATGCACATAATTGCAAAGTTGCTGCTGAAAAAAAGTCTTTAACGACTTAGGATTTAAGGACCCCGGTGTGGCCGCTGCGTCTTACCGCGCCGCCATTAAGGGAAAAAGAAATTGCTTCAATTAATGACACTCGATAAAAGTGGTTGAAAATTCCTGAATCAAGAGTTCAACATTTCTTTTTTTATGCTGCATTTTCACAGTAAAATAATCTTGTACTGTAAACCAGCGAGCAGTAGAGCGATAGCGTGTGTGTGAGACGGTGAGTTAGCTGCTAGCTGTGAACGGAGCAGTGGTATATAGGCAGTTTAGGCAAAGGCTCGGGGCGCCGGCAGTCCAGATGTGTAAAGAAAAGTTAAAGAGATTGAGAAAAAGCGACCAAAACGTTGGAAAAAAATCCAAGTGATACCCATGCCGACAAGACAAACTTCACACTGCCGTGCTTACAGCCCATCAATTCCTCTTGCCTGGATAAATTGTGCTTTTATTTTACCTCGCCTTTCGTAATAGGATCCATTAATAATATTAGAGGAGGATGCTTTCTATTTGCATAATTTGTGATCCCTTTCATGTTGCAGCGAACCATAGCGGTCACCTTCAGTGAGAGAGTTTGCAAACAGGAACCCCGCCCCCACCCCGACCCCCTTTTAGAGGCGCTGAGGTGGATGAAATGCAAATGTGACACAAACGTTTGTTGGTATTTTTTGACTCCCTGTAATATGTTTTTTTTTCATATAAATATATTGGTTTTATATGCAAAAAAAGAGTTTATTAGAGAGAGTTGAGGTACAAAGTCTATTCTGCAGCACTGTTTGAAACACAGGTACAGGTGAGGAAAGTTCAGGGTCCATTTTGTTGTTGGGTTGGGTAGTGTATTTTTTTCTTCTTGGTTAAAGTATCTTTAATCTGACAATGTTTAACTCCTTTTTTTTTTTAAAGTAACTGAAAGCGCACATAGAGATGTTGAACTAAACACAGTTCTTTCACACGTCTGCACATGCTTGATTACGCGTTTGGTTCTGAAATGTAAAAGGGAAGTACAGATCATGTCAAAATGAGCACCAAAGCTCATCAAAAATGTCCTGCAAAATGTCCCACTACGAGACAAATAAAAAGTCACAAAATGTGGTTACACTTTACTGGAAGGTATCTACATAAGAGTGACATGAAACTGTCATGACCACATGAACCCTAACCCCTATGTGTCATGACAAAAACCGAATGACTTACTAAAAGAAGCGTTATGTCATCAACGTTGTTTATAATGTTTAGGGCAGTGGTTCCCAACCTTTTTTCCTTGGCGCCCCCCCTACCCATGTCTAAGAAAAACTGAAGTTAAGGTAACTCTTGAGATAGAGCCTTACTTTCTTTTTTGATACAGAGGAGTTATCAGCATTTTTACATTTCTCCGCCATGTTTCATTCATAAAATAGTGATGCCGTGGCGGCAGGAAAAACGAGGATGGTAGCAGCTAGCAGCTAGCAGCTAGCAGCTAGCAGCTGACCTGATGACAGCAAGGGTCCCAGGTTAAGAGGTCCCGGAGGTTTGGCCAATTAAGTAGCCTGCCTACAATTTTACAAAAATATATAGTTTTCATACAGACTTTTGTATACATTATATATTCTAGTGTATTATTATAATTTGTTTAACATGTGCAAATATTTTTTTTTACCTCAACCTCAAACCAGATAAAGACTTGCGCATCCCCTGTGATCTTTGCCGCCCCCCTGAGGGGTGCCCGGACCCCAGGTTGGGAACCACTGGTTTAGGACACGATCATGACAGTGTCATGTCAGTCACAGTGTCATGTCACTCTTATGTAGATACCTTCAAGTGAAGTGTAACCAAAAATTCCGTACCTACCAAATACACAAAACTGGTAGGTTCTTCTAAAACGAGAAGAACCTACCAGTTCAAATCGTGAAATAAAAAGGAAACCTGGCCACGTCGACAAAGCTCACACAAACTACTATGCATAAAAGAAGCTCCCAAGTTCCTGACACGCAACACAACATTTTAAAAAGATAACATTTTAGGTACTCGCCTCACTGCCTCATTCCTCATCTATCCAACCAAAATCCTATCGTATTTCTAGCCAACTTGGCACAACGGAACATTTTGGTCGTCTAAAAATGTTCAGCGTTCTGCAAACCAAGCTAGCCTGCTACTGCTAGCGTTAGCCGGTAACTTAAGGAAACGTTTGCAGATTATCTGTACCTCCGTACGTGCAGATGAACGGTGCCAGTACCCCGAGGTCCGCGTTTACTTGACCGGTAAATCTCCGCTGGATGACTCGCTTCAGAAGAGCTGCTAAATCGGCAACTTTCCCTCTTTAGCATTTAGCTTAGCGCCATTGAAACCATAAACAACACTGGCTTGGCAGCGTCATGCTCCCCCGCTCCAGCCTCTCGCCAAAAATCATCACGCCACAACATGGCGACGGCCAAATCACCCAATTCGAGGCACAAACCAATGGGTGCTACGTCGACTATTTTTACCCACATTGCACCTTAAAGACCAGACAAATGGAAAGGATATATTTCATAATATTGGTCAGTTATTTCAAACCCAAGACACAAATACTCACAAAAGTATGTGTGTCCCTTAACAGGTTTTGGTCCCTCAGAATCAAAAGCTTCTTCCTTGAGACGCCATTTTCTCCTGACTTCGACTATCTCAGGGAGAGGAATGCATTGTAGAAGTGTCAACTGAGGTTGTCACAAAGCCTTCTGGGAAACGTAGGAAGCTACCAACTGAAGTAAAAGGGCCCGAGGCAAAGAAGTAAGACCAATTACCTCGATGAACATATCAAATCAACAACAACTTTCAGCATCCAGACGCTTCACTGGAAATCCAGATGGCTGACCACTTTATTCAGAATGAATGGTTGGGTGAGAACATGCAGATTTGCTCCAGAGTTTATCCGCGAGCGTCTTTGCTGGACGATAGGTCAGCCAGCTGTTCTAACGCTGCTAACCAGCTCCTCCGAGCCTCCTTTCACGCTACTGTACGTTAGGACGGACGCTGATGTGAGTGTTTGCTCGTCTCTCCGGACTGATAACAAGACCAGCAATACATCAACCATCTGTGTGTGTGTGTGTGTGTGTGTGTGTGTGTGTGTACTCATGCCTACTGTATATGCATCCCTGTGGATCAGAGCTAATGCATAATTGGGTTATGGGTTTGTGTGCAGTGGTTTTCAACCTGGGGGGGTCGGAACAGAGTCATTTCCCAGTTAGGGATTAATTCCATTTCTTTCTTTCTTTCCATCTATCCATCCATCCAATTATTTTTAACTGACCTTTTTTGTGGAATACAAATTTTATTTATTATTACACAACTAATTTCCCATAAACCACAATTTAACCTTCTTTTAAAATTCTGGTGGGGTGTGTGCGCTGTCTGTCTGTCTGTCTGTCTGTCTGTCTGTCTGTCTGTCTGTCTGTCTGTCTGTCTGTCTGTCTGTGTGTGTGTGTGTGTGTGTGTGTGTGTGTGTGTGTGTGTGTGTGTATATGTGTGACTGTTTGTATGTGTGACTGTGTGTGTTTGACTGTGCGTGTGTGTGTGACTGTGTGTTTGTGTGTGTGTGACTGTGTGTGTGTTTGACTGTATGTGTGTGTATGTGTGACTGTGTGTGTATGTGTGACTGTGTGTGTGTGCATGTGTATGTGTTTGGCTGTGCGCGTGTGTGTGTGTGTGACTGTGACTGTGCGTGTGTGTGTGTGACTGTGTGTGTGTGTGTGTGTGTGTGTGTGACTGTGTGTGTGACTGTGTGTGTGTGTGTGTGTCTCTTACTTGATGACCGTTCCTTTGGCGCCCCCTGCTGACGTGAGCATGACCCTGGAGGTGAGGCTGACTCTCAGGTCCTCCTCCTCCAGGCCCAGCAGCTCGGCACAGTGCTCCAGCGTCTGACTCGACTGGTTCTTGATGGCGCAGCCACCTGGAAGACACGCAGAAGGGCAAACATCAGCCCACCACGCCAAACATCAGCCCACCACGCCATCAGCCCACCACGCCACCAGGACAAAGAGGCAAGGCGAGGTGAGGCAAAGCGAGGCGAGGTTAGGGCGAGCTTACAGAAACAGATATTCTTGACTACATCCCTTTAATAAAAACAGGTGGACCTTTATTCTATGGCTGCAACTAAAGAAAGGTTACTTTTATTGTCGATTATTCTGTTCTCCATTAATCTAATAGTTGTTTTAGTCTCTAGTGTCAGAAAATGGTGAAAAAATGTGGATCAGTGTTTCCCAAAAAGCCCAAGATGACGTCCTCAAATGTCTCGTTTTATCCACAACTCAAAGATATTCAGTTCACTGTCCCAGAGGAGAGAAGACACTAGAACATATTCACATTTAACAAGCTGACATCAGAGAAGTTTTTACTTATTTTCATAAAAAATTACTCAAACATATTAACCAATTATCAAAATAGTTGGCAGCTCACTTAATAGCTGACAACTAATCAACCTTTGACTGAAAGCTTTATGGGTATAGAAATCATTAACTAAAAAAGCCAAAGTAAAATTAGCTTTTTAATGGACTTCAGTGGATAAAACCATGATTTGTCTTAACATCATAGTGAGTTAGTTTTTGTTTCAAAGTTTTCAAATGTCTTCTGGGCTTCAGCAGAGATGAACCGGTGTCATCTGATATTTAGCGGGCAGTTTCAAGGCAAGAACGTCTTTGAGTTTCCTGGAGGTTATATTTTCCAGTACAGTTTCCTTCCAAATTCAATAAGCATACAAGTCAAGTAGGTGACCGAAACTCTTCTCAGGAAGGAAGAATCTGTGAAGGAGCGGTGAAACGATCGGGTCATCTCTCTGATCTACTGTCGGAGCAAAACCTATTACAACGTGCCAAAAGGATCAAGTGGGTGTAAAAAATATGAACGAATCGCATTTCTGCAACAACGTGCACTTCAACGATGACAAAAGTGACAAGCCGGGCATCTGACGCCTCACGTGCGGCCTTCTTGAACGGCGAGGGCAATACACAGCGCCTATTATGTAAGGAGCCAGGGAGAGTAACGCCCACGTGCGGTGAACTGTGCAGGTCCACGGAGACGCCAATAAACATGTTTGTCGTATCGTCTTCAAGGCTTCAGTTAAAGGGGATGAGAGACTTGATAAGCAGAGGTGGAAAGACTTCTAAATGATACACAGTCAATCGGCCCTTAAAGCTCAGCTTCGCTAATGTTAAATCGATGTCTGGATGGAATAAAGACCCCGTGGAAGGAAATGTTTCAAGTACACATTAGAATGGAGCCAATGACTCAAACCTAATTTCCAGTTAATTAAGCGTCATTATTTCCAGCCTCCCCCGATACATTCCTCAGTTTACTTTGAAATAAATTGACTTCTGACTGTCATCGCTTCTCTCCCAAGTGTCCAAACGTAAAAAGGGGATTATGGGAACGCTTTTGACAATGAGACTAGAGCACAATCAGATCAGTTTGACCTCCGAGTCTACAGTTTGCTGAGTAGGAGCAAGATTTTCATAACGTCCAAAAATGTTGCAATGCAGAGATGAATCTGCTAATTAATCTGTAAGAACAGAGTTGTCAAAAATTATTCTGCTGACGCTTTCGGCACAGGATTTGGGGGAAGAAATCTTTTCGCCCCTGCCAACTAGAGGTGACACGGGAATCAATTGTCGCTCCCATCCCATCCCGAGCCCACGAAAATACTCCCGTCCATCTTTCCCGATTCTAAAACGAAGTGCCTCGCAATCTTTGGGCGCACTCACCGCTCCCGTTGATTTCTATGCTCTATTCCGTCCCCATCACGTTACCAACAGTAAAATTGACTGCTGTACCGCGGGACTCCCACGGGAATACCGTGACCCCCAGGTGTACCGAAAAATTGTCACCCTCTTGTGCCAAGCAGTGTGCCGGGCTTCGAAGCAAATTAAACATAGCGACCAAACAGTGGAGTTGCAACCTGGCCCGTAACGTTATGCCATCCGGCCCAAAAGGACTTATTCCCATAGACCTTTATGGCAAAAGAAAGATCATGGGATAAAATGACGAAAGAGACTTCTGTAAATCAGTGGATACATTTTCTAACCCCTGCAAAATGACTGCGGAAGCAGCAGCGACGATCCGGGTCATTTTATACGCGGTTTCGGACCCATGATGGCTTCACGCGCCACCGAGCAGCTTTCATAGGAATGAGAGGCGCTCTGTCTGATTGTACATCCATGCTGCCCAGCCACCAGTTGGTCCATCATTACAAACTGTGCAGACATGCTTCATTCAAATGCTCTGAACTCAGAATATAAGTTCTAGGCAGGTCCCCTTCCCTACTTCCCCCCCCATACTTGCGGCATCTTTGACTGGACCGCACCCATCTTCAAACTCGACCTTCTCTTTGACCTCAACTGCACACCTGTGAAGTTTCGGGACTAGGGCTTCAATACTTTTAAGGCACCGACCGAATTGCCTCTGAAGTATCGAGTACCAAAAAATGCCTCGTCATCCAATACCCAATTTCAATACCTAAGGAGTAAATCTCATCAGGGTCAGTGAGCCAATCAGCACGCAGCATGCTGCTACCAAGACCTAATGATGTCTGTGATTGGCTGTCTGACGTTACACGTCGCAGAGACACGCAGGAAAAACTCTACGTCACACACAGAGACGGGCCTCACGTAGTAGGAGCTGAAAAATGCAGATACAGATTTTTTTATAAAATTGGTAATCGTTTAGGAACCGGGTCGAAGTTACGGTATTGGTATCGGTACCGAACATTTTTTACTGTCCACAGACAGACAAAAAAATGGCAGAGTACTCAAAACCGCCTGGTGTCTCCAGGATCACACTTTCCCATGACACCCACACACACCCCCCCACCACACACACACACACACACACACACATTTTCGTCCACGGGCGACTCTCTGCTAAAACATTTGCTGAATATCTTCTGCAGATGTTTCTAGATCTTTCGCCCTCTTATTTCTCTCTCTGTGGGCTGTCTTGATCTCTATCTGATCACGTCTCCCACTGTGCGATGATTGATTCTCTGCCACAGGTCAGTCAGTGTTTCTGACGAGTGCTCTACCATTCTTCAAAAAAGCAGCTTCTTATAGAAGCCCTGTACTTTCACATCTGTGCTCTGTGAAACAGGAATCCGCTTGACATCGGAGAGAAACGGGCTCATCTTCGTTTGACTTCTTCCGAGAAAATCTCTTCTGGCCAAATAGGAATAAATATCCTTTAAAATCCCTTAAAATCCCACCCTGCAGAGACCTCTATCCAAACTGTGAGCCTGCCTCAGAAACTAGATGATTGCCTCCTCTGACTGAACACACTCTTCTCACTCGCTGTAAAACACGCTTTGCAGTCGCCACCCGCTGTGAGAACCAGTCCACTTAATAGGCGCCCCGCTGCGCTTCCTCTCCCGCGGAGGGAGGAAAATAATGGGGAGGAACCGAAGAGCTGAGGACCTCTTGGTGGAGTTCAAAGCATCGCTTGATTTTTATGGACGCTGAGACTCGCCGGAGGGGTTCAGTGTGAACCGCTGTGGGAAAATGAGGCGTGAGATGGGCTGGAGCTCGAGCGACACGCCACTTGAAATGTAGAGAACGTAACACTTGAAAAGATAGCTCGGGGGAAGTATTGTTGTATTGTGTAACTGTCAATTTTTCTTTTTTTACATAATCGCGGTTTCTTTGTTTAACCCTTGTGTTGTCCTCAGGTCAAATTTGACCCGTTTTCAAAGTGTTTTAAATCAGAGATATGGGTATCTTTCAACCAAATTGCCCAGAAATAACATGGATGCATGCATGTACGTTCTTTGGGACAAATACAACATTCTTTGCAATGACTACTTTCATTGAATTTTGGGTGTTTTATTCAATTCTATAGCATTTTAATTATTTATTATTTATTATTATTTTTGTAATGGTTTTAAAGCTACAGTGCGTAGTTTCTGTCTCCCCCATGAGGAATTCTAGCGTCACTGTGTCCACGTTCGGACATTTATTATCAAAATATCTGTTCAAATACGAATATAAATGATCTATTAATGTTTTCAGTTAATGTAATGGTGTAAAACTAAGTGTAACTTCTTACCTTTCTAACGGTATATAGTTTTAACTGTTTACTTTAGCTTTTACTTTACAAGAGTCGGCGCGATACCCTCGGCCGTAACCGGACACCATTCATTCCAATCATTCCCCCTCTGTCTCCCCTTTTAATGTCTAGGCTGTCCTATCCAATAAAAGGCCTAAAATGCCACAAAAGTAAGTAAAAGTAAAGTAAATTTGACTGAAAGAGACAATTATGTTGTTAATCCCAATTGAGACAATTCATTGTACAGCAACATTTGGAACTGTTACAGCTCTAATTGTATGGCTTCTTTTTTAATTATGTAACTGATAGGGCTGCACGATATACAGTTTTTTTTTAATCGTCATTGCAATATTAACTTGCGCAATATACACATCGCAAGAAGGCTGCGACCCATCGCAGCAGACACACATTTTGTGTGTTGAAACAAAATATCAGCAGAAAACTGCACATTCAAATGTAACGGTCGTTCTTTTTTTAGTGCTGCCTTTTATATTCAATTCAATGTTTAATTTGTTCAATAAAAGAATGTTAGAAATGATTTCCCTTTTATTTGTTTTAAATTCAACAAGCAGTTTGTTGTATTTTAGCAGAATACTGAAAGCAGCAGAAGTGAGTAACTTTAATATCTGTTTATGTATTGCAGGTAATATCGTTACAGCGATATTCAACGTCATCGCATATTTTCCTCATATCGTGCAGCCCTAGTTATTAAAGTAATTCTGAGAGAGGGTCTGAGTTGCCTGTTATGGCTCCTTTGGGTTTTAATAAAAAACAAAAGTGTGACGAGAGGCCGAGGCACAATGAGACTGATGTGAGGAGGAGGGAGACGGAGGCTGGATATTACAGCCATCAATCAAAGTCTGGAGGGATCAGATCAAAATGGCATCTGCCTTTTTTTGGAGCCGAACTGGTGACGTATGGTGACGGATGGTTTCTGATCCGGAGCAATCGCAGAACTCTGCAGCTAGAGTCTAAGCTAGAGTCCAAGTCAAGTCTCAAGTCTTTGAGCTAGAGTCCACATATTTTGCATTTACAGCTTCTTTTGTTTGGGCCTTGTTGTCTGAAGTTTGTATTAGATTAGTTAAGATTACATTCAACTTTATTGTCATTGTGCAGAGTACAAAGGCAACGAAATGCAGTTTGTGTCCAACCAGAAGTGCAAATAGAGCAGAAAAGTGCAATGTGATATACAGGTATAGACAGGACAAGAAATCTAGTGCAGTGTAGACAGTGTACAGTTGGTTTACAGAAGGTGGTTTGGAGTAATATAAATGAAATCTAAATATGTGCAGTGTATTAGCAGTAGATTAGTAGTCAAAGCTTCAGATTTATGGCACCGCAGCTGCCGGTGCGGTCCACATGGTCGTTGTCCTCTCTCACATGTGGCCGGGCGCAGCAGACACGTTACTCAGGGAGGGGAATAACATTCAGAATTTGAGTCCCCATCTCTGCTATTAATGGCCAACTATTTTCATAATCGATTCATTGGTTTTCCCCATTAGTCACTTAGATACCAAAACATCTGAAAATGGGTTAAAAAATACTGAAGTTGCCCTTTAATTACAGGTATTACAATGTTAATTGTGTCCATTATTCTATTTTCAGGTTTTACTTCTTTTGAAATCTCTAGTTCTTATAAATTCGCTGTGGGTTTTTATTTAGAACCGTTTCTTGAACTTTCTATCATCAGCAGGACCATCATGCGTTAATTAAGATTCAAGGTTTATTTATTTGATTATGACATTAATCATTATGTAATTATGCAAATGCGCCAGAAATAGCCAGATTGCTAATTTTCAACTGTAGTCCTAGTTACCTAGCATGCATGTCTTATGGTGGGAAGAAACAGGAGCAAACACAGGGAGAACATGAAGACTCCAGACAGAAAGGCCCTGCCCGGACGGGTGATCAGATTCTGGCCAGACCGGGGATCGAACTCTGCAGTGCCAACTTGCTGTGAGGCAGAAGTGCTAACCACTGAGCAACCGTTTTACATAATTCATGGATGAATCCCTGCGTTAACTGGAGGTTATTTAGTTTGAAAGATGTCAGCATTTACGAAGACACTCACACACAGTTGAGTTGCATCATGGGAATTGTATGATCTAGTGTTTTTGGAATTGAGCCATATTTAGGGACTAAAAGTCAGGATATCTTGGCCTCTGCCGCTTTCATTCTGACTATTCCTTTTTTTCCCATGACATGGTGCTCTTTGGATGCTGTTATATAGGCCTTAGTGGTCCCCTAATACTGTATCTGAAGTCTCTTTTATATAGACCTTAGTGGTCCCCTAATACTGTATCTGAAGTCTCTTTTATATAGACCTTAGTGGTCCCCTAATACTGTATCTGTAGTCTCTTTTATATAGACCTTAGTGGTCCCCTAATACTGTATCTGAAGTCTCTTTTATATAGACCTTAGTGGTCCCCTAATACTGTATCTGAAGTCTCTTTTATATAGACCTTAGTGGTCCCCTAATACTGTATCTGAAGTCTCTTCCCGAAATTCAGCCTTGGTGCAGAATTACAGCCACTAGAGCCAGTCCCACAATGAGCTTTCCTTAGGATGTGCCATTTCTGTGTCTGTAGCTATTGAGGAGGAGGGGGGGGCAAGGTGGAGGGTGGGGGTGTGGCCTTGATGTCTCTCTCTCATGGGTGGGCCAAATTCTCTGGGCGGGCAAATCAGAGAAAGGGGAGGTAACCTTGCTCCTTATGACCTCACAAGGAGAAGATTCCTGGTTGGCCCATCTGAGCTTTCATTTTCTCAAAGGCAGAGCAGGATACCCAGGGCTCGGTTTACACCTATCACCATTTCTAGCCACTGGGGGACCATAGGCAGGCTGGGGGAATGCATATTAATGTTAAAAAAACTCATAAAGTGACATTTTCGTGTCATGGGACCTTTAATTGTGCACTGTTGCGCAGTGGGTTGCATTTAGAACCCTTTCTTGAACTTAAAATAAAATCAGCAGGACCATCGCGTCATCATTCTCAGTTATGTGACACCGCGGCTCACCTGAAGTGCTCCCGGCCTCCTCGAAGTCGATGTTGCCGAGGTGCAGCACGCCGGCCACCACCCGGAACAGGTCCAGCTTCTCCGTGTCGTCCAGGCCAATCTTCTTCATGGCCACGGACATCCGGTTGAAGTCGCCCTGGTCATCCAGCAGCGGGTCCTTCAGAGGGCCCGACTTGGCGTGCTGAAGAACAAGAGCACAGGTGGTTACTGACCATTAGAGCTGCAAAGATTAACCCATTAGTTGTCAACAATTAAATCAACCGCCCAACTATTTTGATAATCAATTAATCGTTGGAGTCACTGTTTAACCCTCTGGGGTCTAAGGGCATTTTCACATATCTTCTTAAATATACCTTTTAAAGGTATTTGCATATAACTGATCCTGTGTGTTTGTTCAGAACAAACTCAGCTGTCTGTACATGACGCCCACATTTGTTCTATGTATAAAGAGATAATTTGGCACTAAAGCTGAAACGTTGATGTTGGCTTTTTGAAAGTCCTCAAATCTCTTAACTTACGATGTCTTGTACGAATTGTTTCGGGGCTTGAAATGAATTTACCAAACTCTTATGTCATATACGATTAAAATTTAAAATAAATGTCTGAAATGAAATTTTGTAATATGGCTTTTTGAGTGGGAGTTTTGCCTGTGCGTCTAACGCTCTGACGACAAAAGACAAGTTAAACTTCTCTGATTCCAGCTTTGTTAAATGTGAATATTTTCTAGTTTCTTCTCTCCTCTGTGACAGTAAACTGAACATCTTTGAGTTGTGGACAAAACGAGACATTTGAGGACGTCGTCTTGGGCTTTTTGGGAAACTCTGATCCACATTTCTCACCATTTTCTGACATTGTAGAGACCAAACAACTCATCCAGTAATCCAGAAAATAATCAAACAGATTAACGAACAAAGAAAATGTAGTTGCAGCCCTATTGACTGCTGCTACCTTCATAGCATTAAATAATCGACTTATTTATTTAGCTTCCTTCCTTCCAACATAGCAGATCTTTTTCTTACACACTCTCAACCCATTTGCATTTATTCTGGCCTTTCAATTTGACCTTTAGCATCCATTTCTTCACCTTCTACAAAACTATTGACCTTCCTGGCTATGTATCTGCCTCTCTTCTTTGTGTTCTTCCTTTCTCTGTGGCAGACGGGTCAATACAAAAACATGTTTGTGTGATTAAAAGCAGAAGTGTGGCTATGTTAAACCGCCCTTTTAACAATTGAAGCATATCGGAAATCAGACTGACCTTAAGCTTCCAATCACTCTTTCATGTTATTTCCAACTAATCTTTGACTTCACTGTAATTGTTCTTGTTGTCGTTAGTGTTTTTGCAGTAGCCCCAGAACAACAAACATCTTTTTCTTTGAATATATACTGCACAGGAGAACTCTAAAGAGCAGAGTAAGCAGTGCGTGACATGTCTGAATTGGCAGCAGAGACAAGGCAAAGATAAGGAAGCAGGAAACACACACACAGACTGGAATAACCCACTCATGAATGTCACAGTCTGATGAGAACCGCCGGTTGAATGAGATGCCGACCACTTCGTGTCTCCTGTGAGAGATTTAAGTAGAGAATGAAATCTTCTGCTTAGTTGCGTCCACTATTGGACGGTGTTCTCATTGGATTTTCATTGAATTGCTCATATTGTGCAAATTTTCAGGTTCATAATCGTATTTAGAGGTTGTACCAGACTAGGTTTATGTGGGTTAATTTTCAAAAAAGCACATTGCTGCAGCTCCTCTTTTCACCCTGTGTGTTGAGCTCTCTGTTTTAGTTACAAAGTGAGACATCGCACTTCTGTTCCATCTTTGTTGGGAGTCACACATGCTCAGTACCTAGGTAAGGACTACTAGCCAGTCAGAAGCAGAGTATGAGGGCGTGCCCTGACAGTACCTAGGTAAGGACTACTAGCCAGTCAGAAGCAGAGTATGAGGCGTGCCCCACGTACCTAGGTAAGGACTACTAGCCAGTCAGAAGCGAGTAATGAGGCGGCTGCCCTGACAGTACCTAGGTAAGGACTATGAGCCAGTCAGAAGCAGAGTATGGGCGCGTGCCCCGGACAGTACCTAGGTAAGGACTACTAGCCAGTCAGAAGCAGAGTATGAGGGCGTGTCCTGACAGTACCTAGGTAAGGACTACTAGCCAGTCAGAAGCAGAGTATGAGGGTGTGCCCTGACAGTACCTAGGTAAGGACTACTAGCCAGTCAGAAGCAGAGTATGAGGGCGTGCCATGCTAGCAGCTAGGCGAGCATTATAACGTGTGTTCCAAAGTGACCACGTCTGTCTCTGAAGTAAAGGCTGGACTACAATAGAGCTGTTTGGAGCAGTTGGTGAACAGTGTTTTCTGTTGGAGATGGTAAGTCCCTTTGGGGGGGACTTTGGGCTTTTTCACTTTGTAAACCTATAACATGCACATATAACACAATAAAGGAAAGGGAAAAAGCCAAAAAGCATAATATGAGCATTTAATCTTTGTTCCATTGAGACTCGTGAAGTTGAGTAAAGTGAAAAATATTGGTGAATGTGTGTTGTGGCCCGTAAGTTAACCAAACACAAGCTGTAGATACTGTATAGATATTATTTATGTTTAGGTTTTGGTCAGGGAAGAAAAATGCCATTAAATCCTAGCTGTTGGGTTTGTTTGGGACATGTCAAATAAACGTTTCCCAAAGATGGTTTCTGTTATTTTGGGTAGTTCTGATCACGTTGATGTTTGTTCAAGTGTTAATAATAATAATAATAATAATAATAATACATTTTATTTATGGGCGCCTTTCATAGCACTCAAGGTCACCATTAAGCCATTAAATCCTAGCTGTTGGGTTTGTTTGGGACATGTCAAATAAAAGTTTCCCAAAGATGGTTTCTGTTATTTTGGGTAGTTCTGATCACGTTGATGTTTGTTCAAGTGTTAATAATAATAATAATAATAATAATACATTTTATTTATGGGCGCCTTTCATAGCACTCAAGGTCACCCTAATTTAAATAAAGCAATCAATCCATTATTTTGATGGAGAGTGTATCATGTGGGGTAGGCCTTTCAGGAAAAGTGGGTTTTGAGGGAGGTTTTAAATGTGGGTAGAGACTCTGGTACGGATGGATAGCGGGAGGGCGTTCCAAAGGCGAGGAGCAGAACGGCTGAAGTCTCTAAACCCCATTGTGGACGGGCGGGCAGAAGGAGTGGAAAGCAGTGAGGAAGAGGAGGATCGTAGAGTTCGGGATGGAGTGTAGGGCTGAAGGAGTTCAGAGAGGTATGGAGGAGCGAGGTTATGGAGGGCTTTGAAAGTGAGAAGAAGAATCTTAAAGTCAATACGGTATTGGACAGGGAGCCAGTGCAGCTGTTTAAGGAGTGGAGTAATGTGTTCAGTTGTTGGGGTTGTAGTGATAATACGGGCAGCTGAGTTTTGGAACAATTGGAGTTTATGGATGGACTTGTGGGGCAAACCAAAGAGGAGGGAGTTACAATAATCAATACGGGAAGTGACAAGAGCGTGGATGAGAGTAGCTGTATTATTGGGTGTAAGTGATGGACGAAGACTGTGTATGGTGCGTAAGTGAAAGTAGGCAGACCTGGTGAGATTATTGATTAGTGTTTTTCAAAAGAAAGTGTGCTATCGAGGATGACACCGAGGCTCTTGACATGAGTGGAAGAGAAGACTTTGGAATTGTAGAGGTAGAGTGAAAAATTAGGACATTTTGTTAGGGTGGATTTGGAGCCAACAAGGACAATTTCTGTTTTGCTACGGTTTAATATGAGGAAGTTATGAGTGAACCAGGTTTTAACTTCGTCTAAACAGTCAGACAGGGAAGACGGAGGGAGCATGGAAGTGGGTTTGGTGGACAAGTAGAGCTGTTAAGAGTTACGTTTTTATTAGTTATTTGATGTATTTGAACGCAGTGAAACATCATGATTGACAGCAGGGATTGACTCGTGATTGGTCTGGCGGGTGTGTGGGTGGGACTTTGATACCGCGGCTCCAATGCTCAATCAGATTCTGGCTCCAAAATTACAAGATGGCAGCGCTTAACTTTTGTACAGCGGGAGGAAGTGGAGACGCGTCGTCCATCTTTAGATACAGTCTGTGGTTCAGACTCAGATAAAAGCCAATAAAGTGACACCTGAAAAAAACACATTTTGCTTGACAGATTTTGACAGATTTATTTGACGTGTACTGTACTTCTAGATGTTCCGACTTCACTTATCCAAACCCAAAACCTAGGTTCTAATGGCATTTTTCTTCCCTGAACAAAACATAAATAATATCTCCTGTGTATCTATTGCTTGTATTTGTGGTTTGTGTTTGGTTAGTCTATATCCTTGACGTACCACCTCCGGGATTGCTCCGGTCCCGCTTGAAATTCCGCCGGATGCATGTATTTTCGCCGATGTCCGTCCCCTTCCTCCTTCTTTGTGTTGGCGTTCTAACCTCCGGTGGATTGGTGAGGACTATGGTTAACTGCTCCTCAGATCTCTGCAGGGTAAATCCAGACAGCTAGCTAGACCATCTGTCCAATCTGAGTTTACCCTTGCACGACTATTTAGCAGAGGCTCCGTGGCTCAGTGCGGAGCTTAGCACCGCCCATGACGATTGTGATTGGTTTAAAGAAATGCCAATAAACCAAGGCACATTTTCCTCCCATCCAGGAATGCTGTGTGGACTCGCTAGACCTTTCTCCGCTCCGCAGCGTGTGGATGGTCTGGCAAAACGAGACTTGTGTTTGGTTAACTTATGGGCCACAACACAGATTCACCAGAACTTTGGCATTTCCTTCTTGGACACAAGAAGATGTAACACAGGGTTCCATTCAGAAATGACACAACATGGTGGCTCAGTGATTAGCACTTCTGCCCTGACAGCAAGTTAGCACTGCAGAGTTCAGCAGGAGTTTTGTGTGGAGTTTGCATGTTCACTTTAAGGTGCTGACACACCAACTCGATTATCGGCCGTCGGATAGTCTGGCAAGGTCGGTGACTCGAGTCTGTTCCGTGCCGTCGTCAGTCGGAGGAGCCATCGGCATCCATTTTGGCCGATTTGACATGTTGAATCGGTGGGCGGGCAGTCGGACTCAATGACCAATCTGATTGGTGGAGTGCTAACCCGGAAATTACGAGCGGGATGAGCCTGACTAACGCCTCTCAAAATCTGACGAAAATCTTTTAAACTGACCTTTGTCGATCTGAAATGAAGACAGATTCAGCAACTGCACGGTCTATTTCTCTCTTAAAATGTTTTCAGAAACACGTTTCGGTGAACTATTTTCGTAAAAAACAAGATCATAATCCGAACGAGCCGCCATTATGGTCGGGGAGAAGCCAGACCCACGTGACTTCTTCCAATCAGCTGCCGGTTTTCATTTTATGGGCGACAATACAGATTAGCCCCACCTGCCGTTATGGAGACGTATTACGTCTCGCGCATGCGCAAAACGTACGCTCAAGTCGGCATCGCTTCGGTGTGTTCCGAGGCACTTTTTGGACCAACTCGGGGAGGCAGTCAGTCTTTTCTGCTGACGGTCGGCCATCGGGTTGGTGTGTCTGTGTTTCAGTCTGTTCCACTCTTCAATTCATCACTAACCTCATCCCAGGAGGTCATGTTTCTGTTTGACATACCGTTTTTATTTTCTTCTTCTCAAAGTTGTTAAAAGACTTGAATGAAATTAGAGTTTAGGCCACGGGCCAAGAAAATCTAGTAATTGGTTTCTCAAACCTGCACAACTTTACTTCACACGGTGAACTTTTGCACATTCCTGCATAGGGCTGCACAATATTTTTTTTTTTATTATTATCGTCATCTCGATATCAACTGGCGCAATTTACAGTACCCGTCATAAGTGTGGACACACTTTCCCATTCAAGTGAATGAGAACGCGTGTCCAAACTTTTGACTGGTACTGTACACATCGCAAAAGGCTGCGACTTATCGCGATAGACACTCAAGAGATTTTTTGTGTTAGTTGAAAGAAAATATGAGCAGAAAACTGCCCTTTAAAATGTAACGGTCATTTTATTTAGTCGTGCCTTTTCAATTCAATATTCAATTTGTTCAATAAAAGAAAGTTGGAAAGTATTTCCTTTAATTTGTTTTAAATTCAACAAGCAGTTTGTTGTATTTTAGCAGAAAACTGAAAGCAGCAGAAATGCAGAACTGAGAACACTGTTTATTTATCAAAAGTAATGTCATATCGCGATATTCAACAAAGTATGGCATACTGTATATTTTCCTCATATCGTACAGCCCTATTCCTGCACAAAATTGTACATCTCTTTTATTTTAGAATAAAGCTACATATTTTTTGTCACACTTTTATTGTTGATTTTTCTATTTTAAATATGTTTTACTAACTTTACTGTAATGTATACTATACATGCATTTTAACATCATCATAGATCCCATTTTCATTTATTGAACCCTGAGTTTTAATAAAGCATTTTTGATTCTGATTCTTGACCGTTGAAGTTTTTATTTTCCATCTTTTATTTTTTCTTCTTCCTACTTGTGTTATGCTCCAAAACGCCACGACACATGGCGATATATTCTTCTTATTCTCATAAATGAATATTTCTAGTGAGGTATTTCTTATGTTTGTCTGCCCCCTAGTGGCCAGAAATGTAATTTTGCAGCTTCAATGTTGCATTTTGCAAAAAGAAATTGCAGTTGCATCGACCGAAGGGGTTATGTTTTTTGGTTTGTTTGTCAGCAGGATTACAGAAAAACTACTGGCCTGATTATTAATGAAACTTGGTGGAAAGTTGCAGCATGGGCGAAGGAAGAATTTGATGTTGGAGCGTATCCGAGTCACGGAACGGATACACAAATTATATTTCACTTTCTTTAACTATGCGAGACAGGGAATGACCCGCTTGTAGCTTATGAAATACAGCAAAAAAAAAAGTTTGTTTCGCTATTGTCCATCATAATGTGTATTTTAACGATTACAGATGTGAATTAAAACTTCTACAGATGTTTTATTCTTATAAGTACAAACATAAAGAAGGACGTTTGTTTAGCAGTGAGATGTCAGCAGAATTGTCCTGTTATTAGTTTGGTTTACAGACTTAAATCAAGACTAAACTTGTTTTGGAGCTCATGGACGTCTAAAAACCTTTACAAATTCTAAACTGCCTTCTGCATCCTGTAATGTTGCAAGAGTATAGATGTGATGAGGCTGCTGGTCCATGATGCAGACACAGCAATAAACTGGATCTTTAGCTAATAAACATTATGTCTTCCTGTGATGTTTCACAGAACATAAAGTCCAAACATCGATACAGAAGGAGACAAAATCTTCATTCAGCGCTTTGTGCTTTTGCAACCAGCCGATGGTCCGACACGTCACTACAAAACAGGTAGCGGACCAGAGTGGTTTAGGTACAGTACACACATCGCTGCACTGTGACATTCAAGCAACTGTGACACAAAAGCAACCAAAAGAGATTTCAGTTCGACTGAAAGGCTCTACATCGTCTACACAGCAGAGGAAAGTTGGAAATAGCACTCCAGGGGAGAGAGAAATATTAAAACCCAGCATGCTTTAAACTAGAGATGTTCCGATACCATTTTTTGCTTCCTGATACCGATAGCTGAACTGGCGTATCGGCAGGGGCGTAACTTTGGGTTCAACATTGGGGGGGTTGACATCCCCATTTTTCAGCAAAACTGAAATTTTGAGCATATCAAACACTAAATTTCCTGCATTTTGATGAATTTTTCTGCCAGTTATGGTGCGCATGTCTTTATTTATGTGAAGGAAATTATTATTAGATTTTGGGGGGATGTTGCACTGGCCAGTTTTGATTATTGGGGGCTGTAATCCCCTATAAATTCCGCCTATCGCGTGATCGGCCGATAACCATGTACCTATCTGATACCAGTGTGTCATATATTTTATTATGTTTTAACAGCTGTATACTACTATCCCTGTATGGATGTGATATGATTGCTATCTTTGTTGTTAAACTCTGAAGAAACTGCGGTGTGAATGCTGTATGTTGAAGAGATGTATGAAAGAGGGGGTGCATGTTAAAGTCTGAACGGTGTTTCTTGGTGAATGTATAACTGAGTAGATAGCAGCTGAAAATGTATGAATTTCTGTCAAATTTGACAATTCCATCCGTTCACTTGAATGGGGAAAATGTCACCCGAAAACGTATATTTCCAAAATGATGAAAGTTATGGACATTTTGTATAAATGCAGGAATTTTCTAATCATGCTGAACGTTTTGATGATTAAAATACTAATAAATACGTAGAAGAACATAGGGTTCTTCAACTACTTTAAAGTAGATTTTCTTCGGGGCTAAACTACGTGGTATCGGATCGGTGCATGAACTCCAGTACTTTCCGATACCGATGCCAGCATTTTAGGCAGAATCGGAGGCTTCTCCGATACTGGTATCGGAACATCTCTACTTTAAACCCCCAGACCCTCAGAGAAGACGTGAAGCCAGCGAGCACTGACACTTCGCAACATTCACATCACTATCAAGAGGTCAAAGAGAGCGTTAGAAACAAGGCGGAGGAACACCCAATCACCTTGTCCTCCTGTGTGACACGAGACGGAGCAGTGAGGAGACACACAGCACATCATTTATCAGTGATTACTGTACAGCACCTGCAAATAGCCCTGTTGTGCATTTATTTGAATTCGCCTGCAGCCCTAGGCTGGAGGGGGGAAAGACTTTTATTTTGTCTTTTATCCTGTAGGGGAAACTTTACATCCACATATTTGTTTCCTTAAAGATTATTCTGATATTCAATTACCTGAATGTCAGGCTACTTTAAAGTGAATGTAACTTCTCTCTTATTCTGGATTTAATGCACTGTTTCCTCTATACTGATTTTGCAGTGGCGGCCCGCCATGATTTGTTCGGACGGACCTGCCCCCACTGCTAAAAAAAATCATAAAGGAAACACTGTAATGGGTTTTATCTGAGCTGTCCTGGTGCCAGTTGAGTTAAATCACAAAGCGGTACATTGTTATTTCACACGGGTCGCTGCAGACTCGTGCAGAGGGTACAGCAAAAGGACTTCACTAACCCAAACGTCTCGGAGGCCATTTCCCCGGGACAAAACTCGTCCTTTTAATCTGTAATTGGGTGCTTCCTCGGTACAAAACAAGACACCATTCAAACCCGATCAGGTCACTGTGTGTCGCACAGGCCTGGTGGTATCAATTTGCTGCTGTTGTCCCGCAGACTGTTTGCTATTTCTTTTTTTCATTACTGTATTTCACTTTGACTTCTTTGTTGCCTTCTGAACGTCTCCACGGTTAAACACCTTGTCACCTTTAGTGTGTTTTTAATTAAGACAGCAGAGTTGGTGTAACATGTTGTGCAACAATTTAAACCTTTTATTATCTTTTTCTCCATGGTTTTAGTTTCCTTACCAAGAAAATAACATTACATGCATTTATTCTGAAGACAACAGTTGGAGTGTATGCAGATATCATTTGAATTTCATCTTAAAAAATATATCAACAAATTGTTTGGTTTATTTATCTCTGCAAGTTTGGTTTAGATTGTAGAAAAAAGGAGCAGTACGAAAGTAGGTCTGTCCTCGACTAAAAAATTCTTATTCGTCTAAAGGCTCTGACACACCAACCTGAGGGCCGGCCGTCGGCAGAAAAGGCTGTCGGACTGACTGCCTCCCCGAGTTGGTCCAAAAAGTGCCTCGGAACACACCGAAGCGACGCCGACTTGAGCGTACGTTCTGCGTGTGTGCGAGACGTAATACATCTCCATAACAGCAGGCGGCGCTAATCTGTATTGTCGCCCAAGAAATGAAAACCGGCAGCTGATTGGACGAACGCGTCACGTGGGATCCACGAATTTCAAAGCCAGACCATAATGGCGGCTCATTCGGAATACGATCTAGTAAATAGTTCACCGAAACGTGTTTCTGAAAACATTTTAAGCGAGAAATGTAATGTCATTTAATGTAATGCTTAGTCACGCTCAACCCACTTGACATTTCCAGGTTAGCACTCCACCAATCAGATTGGTCACTGAGTCCAACTGCCCACTGGCCGATTCAACACGTCAAATCGGCCCAAATGAACGACGATGGCAGGGAACACACCGAACAGACTCAAGTCACCGACCTCTGTCCGACGGCCGATAATCGGGTTGGTGTGTCAGCGCCTTTACACTCGTATGATCCCGTCGACTAATCGATTAGATGATTTAATCGACAGATCTGTAAAACTGAGTTTCTCCACAAAGTAGCATGCTCAGAAGTGCTAAGAAGTGTTTTGGAAATAAGTCATTTGGCATGAAAAAGCACCAAAAATGAACGACTAAAGAAAATCTCAGACAAAAGAATCAGGGAGACAGGTTTTATAGACTGCAAAGCAACTGATATTTGCCATTGAGGACATTAAATAGATCTGACACATTTGATTAAACAAGTTTATATTCAAATTTAAAACAACTCCTAAAAGTAGGAAAAGTAAAATGTATTTGGAGTCATTGCAGTTGTACAGTTTATTTCTCCGCTACATTATTGCAGTCAAAGATAACTGGCCTGGACTGTAAGAATTACCGCCAAAGTGTACCTAATAGAGTGAGACGTTAAGACTATTTCAAAGATAACTGGCCTGTGGCGAGGCCGCTAAACTCTTCTCAGGCTCCCATTTCAATCTGCTGAACCATCACGCTGAAATCTGCTCCTTAAACTTTACAGTTACTACTTCAGAAAAAAGCAGATTCCCATTTCTTCACTCATCACGATTCATCACTGCTTCTCTTTATAGTTGTCAGATTCAGCTACCAACCCTTTTTAGGCTGGCTCAGGTTTGCCTCAGACCAGCTCTAAGTTATGCTGCTATAGTTTTAGACTGCCGGGGGACTGACACATTGAGCTCCTCTCTCTTTCCATCTGTGTGCATTCATGTCTCAGTAATGCTTGTTACTAAGTCCTTATGTTTTCTCGACTAGCAGTTTTCCTTGGATTGTGGCGGCGCCCGGATCGTGGCTGCAGCTGCTGCCGTGGTCCTGCTCTACACCCTGCTATGCCCTGCACTGCTACTATTTTTGTCTAGTCATAGTTCTGTTGCCTTTATTGATACTATAATTGCCACTGTTCATCATTAGCCTGGTCCTACCAGACTCTGGTCCGTTTCATTTGTCCAGAGAGTCTGGCCACTCTCCATTGACATTTGTTAACTTCCTTGAAGGCGGGTACTCTGTTGAAGTTTAAAACTATTGGATCTGCCCAGAGCCACTCTGGATCTGCCAGAACCAATCGACACGTTGGTGCGTAAGGGTGGAAGCGGCGCCGCACACGCGCTTAGCCGCGACTCCTTCACCACTAACGGAGTGAGCTGGAAAATCAAACTGTTCCCGAACCCCGTGGGGGGAGGAGGGCCACCACATCATGGCCCCCAACACAACTCAGCAAAGACTGTTCTTGCTCGAGCTTTAACTTCTGGATATTCGGCAGCATTGCCACAACGGACCGAATGGCTTCGCTCGCATCTTTCTCCGCCGCCATTACAGAACTCAACGAAGGTTACCGAACCTCAACGTCATCGTTCTCAGCCACTCCCTCTGTTCGCTGATTGGACCGCCAAATATTTGGTTGGAGAAAACCCAAGAACAACCCACACTGAACTGTTAGATCTTTGTAAATTATATAATGTGTTCTAGACCTACTCTATCTGTAAAGTGTCTTGAGATAACTGCGGTTATAATTTGATGCTAAAAATACAATTGAACTGAATTCTCGGTTCCCCGTTTAAGTCCAGAGAGAAGCGGCAGCACAGCGGTCAACTTCCGGTCACAGCTGTTGGTGGAGCTGAGATATGCTGAGTCATGAAACACGGAAAACAACTTTTTCATCGTGTTGAAAAACTGTTTTCAGAAACCTCAGGTATATTTGAGGACAATAACAAATATATTGTTGCGCGGGAAAGACGGAAGATGTAAGAGAAATGTGTACCTTCAAGAAGTTTTTTTTTTTTTAAACTACAAAAATGTCTGTTCACATGTGATGTTTTTACATGTTAGCTATCGTAACAGTGAATTACTGTCTACGTCTTGAATGTTGATTTTTATTTTAATAACGAAAAAGACTAGTGTGCAGTTTTAGCCGAGACTTCAAGAAGAAATCCTGCGGTAACAGCCAGCGTCAGGTTTTTTTTTGCCTTCTATATGGAAATATATTGAATATTATATATCCTATTATCCTTGAATATTATATAATCAAGGATACAGATATGCTTAATCTGTGTGGAAATTGTGATATATTATTAAAAGATGACAAAAATGCAGAGACTTGCAGAGCGAATCCTCTATGTTTCACAGAAAGTAGCTAATTTAATTATGAATCTATATAATTGGATTTATGAATCTCGGTAGAAGATTCTTCCATTTATCCACCAACTTGAGTAGAACAGGAATCTCGTGTTTCTTTTTAATTAATAACTCTGCACTGCGGGGAAAGCCATGTACAGCCGCTGTATTGGAATACTTGTGCATAATTAATCCAAAGGCTGAGGGCAAAGGATGGAGCTCATTTCACATGACAAGCTTTTCTTATAAATGGAGCGCATTAGATGTCTTTGTGCAGCGCCGAGGCTCTCAGCCGGGCGGATGATTAAAACAGCTCGATGGTGTTTTAAGCCCCCAACGTCGACTGTATATCTGAAATTATACATCAATTCAAGTAAAATTGGCCTATTTGTGAAAGAAAAAAAAAAGAAGAAAAAACTAATTGGCAGACTTTCCCTTAAAGCTTTAGTGCGTACCTCTTTGATATTAATGAACGTCCGTTACATTCAAGCCGTTGCCAAATGAGCTGCTACAAAGCTAATGAAGACTATCCGCTCCACACAACTCTCTCTGGATTTCTCAGTAGGACTATGTTCAGAAGATTGGGGCGTCCGGCGACTTTCCCGCGCAGAAACTCTCCATCATGTTTTATTAACCCTCCGTGTCCTCCTTGGCTACTAGCAACTGCGCGATCACGGAAGGCTTGTATCATGTGGACGCGCCGACAGTTTTGTTGTAATTACTTAAAATTCCTCACGGGAGTGACAGAAACTACGCACTATAGCTGCAATTACCAGCTAACACTATCTGTAGCTAATTTTCTGAACATATACTGTATATAGTTCTAGTCGTGCAATGTGTGACACTGCAAGATCCCCAGTCTTTACATTTTATGACAGTCTCTAACGTTAGATGTGAGATGATTGTCTTCAGATGTGAGATGGTGTCAGACTTTAGTCTGTTCAGAGTCTGTTCAAAGTCTTCTAGTGCCTGGTATGCATTATGGACTAACGAGAAATCTGTTGAGCAGAGGAGATGAGGACGCTGAGAAAACAGAACGAGGGTGTGAAAGAGAAGGACAAAGAGTGTGAAAAGAGTGAACAGATAAGTGAGCAGGGAGTTAACCGAGAAGGTGGCTGGGTGTAAATGAAAGGTGCAAACTGTCCCCCACACCGAGAGAAAAAAAGCTGCGAGCTGGAGGCTGTAAATCTACATTGAATCTGCTGAGTCAGGGTTAAGGGGGCGCTAATGGGAGTTTGCAGAGCGATTGTTTTCCTTTTGTTACAGCTCACAGGGCGACGAGAGGGGGTTCGCTTTTCTCTGCTCTTAAGTTTGCATGAGCTCGGAACTCAGATGGAGAGTGAAGCACACGGGACACAAACACATCTCGTTCAGCATCCTCACTGGAGGAAGAAAAAACCACCTTTAAAGCCGTATTAATGCTTTTAGGCCAAGGCCCCCTTAGGGGAAAGAGAGACAGAGCAGGGACTCCCTATTACATATGTTGTATACAAATTTAGTTGCATTTTAAACCTGGCCAGACAAGGGCGTAACTTTGGGGAGGGAGGGGGGTGTTCAGATCTCCACTTTTGAGCAAAATTGAAATTTTCACTTTTCTGTATCAAGTTATGGTGCAAATGTCTTTATTCATGTAAAGGAAATAATAATAGGTTGTTTCCCCCCCCTGTAAATTACAGCCATGGGGCCAGACGGATGAGAATGGATGAATGGATATGCATATATTGTTTAAACATACATGTGGAAGGCAAAGTAAGTCCTTAAGTTTTAAGGTAAGCCGAGCTTTACGGAACATGTGTCAAACTCGAGGCCCGCAGGCCGAATCTGGACCCTCGCAAACTTTGATCCAGTCCGCACATCAATTTAGGTTCACATCAATTTAGGTTCCAGAAATGTCGGAAAAGGCAACAAAAGTAGCGCCTTTTCCAATATTTCTTTTCTCAAAGTTTTTGTCACTTTTTCCCACATTCTTGTTTTTTTCGATATAAAAGCGTGTGAATAAAAAACACATGTCTGGCCCTCAATGTGATTCTTTTTTTACAGTGTGGCCCTTAGTGAAGCTGAGTTTGACACCCCTGCTTTAAGGTAGACTGTATCTGTGGATGGCTACCATTGTGGCTACCTTACTAATAAGCATTTCATCAATGTTGTGCAAATTAAATGTGTTTTTTTTCTCGAATGGGCCCATTCATCTTTGCTCATAATATGTTGAATCCATCCAATGTATTTTTCCAGACATATTTTAATTTCTGAAAACAAACAACTTACTTGCAGTAACTCTGACGACCCCCTGTTGAAGATCTCTGCTTTAAAATTCATAAACTGGATTTAACATGTGCACTCACATGCAACCCCGCTGTTCTTCTTCCTTGTTCTACAGAATCACAATAACAGCTTGTTATTCTGTATAAAAAAAAATGCTCTGGGGTTTGAATGAACTCCTTCATCTGTTTATTCTGTGGAATAGCGTTCAGAAAAGGAGAAATTGAGTCATACTGTACCTCTGTGCTCTTGCGATTCTGCAGGATCTGTTTGTCCGTATCTTTGGAAGCAAAGTAGCGAGTGCATCCTCTGTTCAGGTACTGCAACACAAACAGAAAGAGAGAGAGAGAAATGAGCAAACAGGAAGAGAACAAAGCAAGGATTCACACACAGACTTGACTTGAAGCATACAGAGGCTTCAAGGTGTGTTCGGAACACAGCAAATTTTCCTTTTGAACTCGTGAATATTCGCCCTTACATCAGTCACAGTACAACGTTGGCACTAACTTGGTTTGTAGTAAAGAACAACTGATAACTAAATAGCCAGACCCTCCTCCAAAGCGTGCTGAAGGAAGGTCTGGCTACTCTACATAGAATTCTGGGATGGGAGGAAAACGTGCTCTGGTTTAATGGCATTCCTTTAAACCAATCAGAATCGTCACGGGCGGTGCTAAACTCCGTACAGAGCCGTTATAAAATAGTCGTGCGACAGAAAACTCAGATAGGACAGATAGTCTAGCTAGCTGTCTGGATTTACCCTGCAGAGATCTGAGGAGCAGTTAACCGTAGTCCTCACAAATCCACCAGAGGTTAGAACGCCAACACAGAGGAAGAGGAAGGGGACCGACAATACATGCAGCCGGTGGAATTTCCTGCAGCACCAGAGCAATCCCGGAAGTGGAACTCGAAGGATATAGAGCGATAGCTAACTAAAGCCCGAGACACACCGAGCCGATAATCGGCCGTCGGACAGTCTGGCGAGGTCGGTGACTCGAGTCTGTTCGGTGTGATCCGTGCCGTCGTACATCCGAGGGGCCGTCAGCCTTCATTTTGGCCGACCTGACATGTATAATCGGTGGGGTGGGCACTGCCGGCAGTCGGACTCAAATGACCCATCTGATTGGTGGAGTGCTAACCCGAAAACGGGAGAGCGGGACGAGCGGGACTAGATTCTCTCAAAATCTGATGAAAATCTTTTAAACTGACCTTTGTTGAGCTGAAATGAAGACAGATTCAACAACTGCACGGCCTATTTCTCTCTTCAAATGTTTCCAGAAACATGTTTCGGTTAGTGATGGTCAAATGAAGCTTCGCAAACCAGTGTCCTTACTTTCTGAGCTCACTAGATGGCGCTCTCGGTTCAAAAAAGGGTTTGAAAACCCATTGAATTGCCATTCATTTCACCTTTTTTTTTTTTTTTTTAACAGAGAGTGCCATCTAGTGAGCTCAGAAAGTAAGGACACTGGTTCGCGAAGCTTCATTTGACCATCACTAGTTTCGGTGAACTATTTTAGTAAAATATTAGATCATATTCTGAACAAGCCGCCATGACAGTCTGGCTTTGAATTTCCGGAGAAGCCAGACCCACGTGACGCTTTCGTCCAATCAGCTGCCGGTTTTCATTTTTACAGATCCAATACAGATTAGCGCCACCTGCTGTTATGGAGACGTATTACGTCTCGTCTCTTCGGTGTGTTCCGAGGCACTTTTTGGACCAATTTGGGGAGACTGATCAGTCACACTGGCTTTTCTGCCGAGGGTCGGCCGTCTGGTCGGTGTGTCACGACCTTAACTTAAAGTGTTCAAACCAACGCTCTTAGTAACTTGTGTTATTCATGGTTGCCCTGTAATGTAATGAATTAAAAAGTGTTCTACTTTGGTTCGGCTCCATCTTTTCCTCTTTATTTCCCCTCGTTCTTTTGTCCCTTTTCCAACTTTTGGTTTCCTCTCGACATGCTTCCTTCTTTCCTAATACTGGTTTCCTTTTCCCCCCTGCTATTCCTTTCCTCTTTCTTTTCTCGTAAACTTGTGACTTTAATCGCAGAGATTTTTTTTATATATAATCTCAGAGAATTTGTGACTTTTTTTCTCGCAAATTTATAACTTTATTACCTCAGAAAATATATTTAATATTTTTATGTTTTTTTTTCTTACAAATGTACGAGTTTATAATCTAGAAAATTATTAATTTTACCAAGTATTAACTTCTGCCCCGGCTCTGTAGTTATGTTTTTTACCTGCAATGGTCCCCGTAGCTTTTCTGCACTTTGAATCAAAAGACATTTTTGGGACCTGAACGCCCCCTCACAGATCCCTCTGACTTACAAAGTAAACTTAAAGAGCTCATAAAGGCCGTTGCACTTGTTCCTCGACTGCTCTTCTAAAAGAACACCCTGGATCTTTTTGTACTTTCCCATATGATAGATATAGATATGTGAAGTTATTAGAAGCTGGGGGACTGACTGCGGCAGGCATTCAGTAATAAGTTGCAGGAGGGGGCTCTGGCGGAGAGAGCGCAGAGCGAGCTTAGGCACTTTAGGGCCTGACAGTGACGCAGGTGAGGACAGAAGAGTCCCCACACAGACAAGTGGAGCATGACTCGGCTCTTTTCTAAGAGCAGGTACGGAGTATACCCGATAGGAAAGGTCAAGGATTTCAGCACACCCACTCACAAAAACGCAAGGATAGCGCTACGTAACGATTACTGTTTTGGGAGAGATTTTTCACACTTACGTTAAGAAATTCACCGTCAGTGTTGCGAGTCGCCTAGGAACAACAACACAGTTGGTTGGCGGTCATTCTCTGCGCGAATTTAAACTACACTCTTTCAGTGATTTGGTAAGCCTGCCCCTGAATCTATCCTGCCGCTTCGGATGACACTGCAGCAGACGTTAACGTTACAGAAACTACAGGAAATGAGCCAGATGAGACCGATACTTTACGCGGTAACGTTGCAAAAAACGTATGGGGTTGTCGACGGGCAGAGATGGGAAGTAACGAAGTACAAATACTTCGTTACTGTACTTAAGTAGATTTTTCGGATATTTCTACTTTACTTTACTATTTATTTTTGTGGCGACTTTTTACTTTTACTCCTTACATTTTAACACGAATATCGGTACTTTCTACTCCTTACATTTTAAAAATTGGCTCGTTACTTTAGTTTTGTACAAGAGGTCGTAATGTCGGAGAATAGCGCGGACCGCAGCGCCCCCCGAGCGGAAAAAAGTGAGAAAAAAGAAGAGACTGCTGTCCGGCAGATAATCAGTTGAGATGGTGTGTGTGCGTCCTTGAGAACTGTAAGTCGTATAACTTATGTTGTCAGTTAATGTAAGCCTGTTGTTGTATTGGTCTATAGTTCCTGCACAGTTAAAGTAGGTTAGCTAGTGATTTAGTTGTTTGTGTTCTTCACCTGTTAGCTAGGTTTCACGTTGCTTGTAAAGCATCAAAAGAGAGAAGTTGTCTCTGTCCGTGTTTTACAGACACACCTGGAAAGTTGGCGAAATTGGAAACCAGCATCAGCTTTAAATACGGTCCTAATCTAGTCCTCACTAGCAAGTTTCAAATAATTTCACTGGAGTTACCGTTATTATTTTTCACGTGATCAATACCGAATTCAATCTAATTGGATGGGAATATACTGTAGGCTACGTTGCATGTAACGCACCACTACAAGACGACTCGACAGATTCGGCTGCATTCGTTTGCGGCAAATAATTGCAGCTTGGTGGTGGTAACGTTAGCACTAGTAGTATGGACGGCGACATGATTGAAAATGAAGAAAACAGAGATCCCAGAGATTAGGCAGACAAGCAGCAAGACATTACCAATCATCCCTGGCCTTATCTGAGAGAGATGTTTGAGATAGGCTAGGAGGCATCAAGTATGACTCCTGGCCAATGTGCTGTGTAACTCTAAAAGTATGGGGAACTTCTTAATTAATTAATTAATTAATGTTTAGTAATTCATATTGTATCCTTTATTTTCTTTCTATATTTGAGCACACACAAACACATACATGTAGATTCCTTTAAATGTTAAGGGGACGATTAAAAAAGAGAAACTGGATCTGTGAATTCACACAGAATCACAATTGAATTCATATCTTGCTACTTAGTCAGAATCTTATTAAGCTGGAGTCCCAGTCTCTGTCACAATAATCATATATGTGATGTTTGGCAGACATCCATTTAAAATGTAGACAATGGCATATAAAGAGCCTGGTTTTTATGTCCACTGAAGTTTCTCATCTTGCACTCTAGTAACGTGTGTGGTCCAGGTAGCTTTGCATAAAAAGTGGTTGTCATTCGCAAGGCTACTTTTACTTTTATACTTTAAGTACATTTCAAAGCCTGTACTTTGTTACTTTTACTTAAGTAAAGAAGTTAAATCAGTACTTCTACTTTTACCAGAGTATTTTTTAACACAAGTATCTGTACTTCTACTTAAGTACGGGAAGTGAGTACTTTTGCCATCTCTGTCGACGGGCGAGTCTATGCAGTATACTCACTACAAAAAGCTAGACTACACCACTGCACGGAAGGCGCGCATGGTCGCTGATCGTTTATTTTACTTGTGAAGAGCATTGTATGGAACCATCCACGTTATCTATTTATTTTTTAATTTGGCTAAAAGAAAGAAATTTCTGATATAGAAACTTTTTGAAAATGGGTCCCATTTGACCTGAGGACAACAGAAGGGTTACAACTTCTGTTTATTGTAATGATTTATTTCTGTGTTCAGATTTAGGCAGAGCCATTTGTATCAATTATCTTCAAGGATCAAATTAATTTATTATTTATTTCTTGTAAATCTGTTTCGAAAGAATTCAAACGGTTCTTCGGAGACTTGGAACCATCTGGTTTCTGGATTTGTATTGTTGTTATGTGTTAATCACAATTATTGTGTATATAATTCCTGACACTTTCATGTCTGTCTTCTGTCCTTCTCCTAAATCTCCCTCGACATCACTATGGCTTTATTTAATAAAAGTTCTTAAGGTTCTTAAGTACTTGGAAACCATCTACTTTCTGGACTTTAAAAGTGTAAACTTTGCCGTTCTCTCGGAGCATTTCACACAGATTCAATTAAAGAGCTGTGCCAAAGATCAATACTTCTTGTATTTGAGCAGCAGCAGAAATAAAAGAGCCATTATCTGTGCATTACCCACTTCCACTGCAGCCATTACTGTAGATGTTCTCTCTACGTAACTAGAGGTGGACAATTTATGTTCCACAGGACACAAACCTGATGATAAACACGGATGTTTACTCCTCCTCTGCTCTCTTTACACAGTGGAGGGGTAATAATCATGGTGCAGAGTGTGTGATGAAGATCTGCTGCCGGGCTCAGAGACGGCTCAGTGCTGCCCTCTGCTGACTCACCCACTTTATTCCCTCTATGAGGAGTTTAATTCCCCCTCTGCCACCAATGTATGCTCATTAGGGTTGGGTACCGTTCACATTTGTACCGCTACCAGTACCGATACCGGCAGGAGGAACTGAGGAAACAGTCAGCTGTTCCTCAAACTCCCGGGCAGTTTAGTGCTTGTGTTTTGGTGATTTAGGGCGTTTTCACACATGAAAGTCCGAACCAAGGTCCGTACCAAGGTTCAAGTTTTTGTTACATTGTATACATTTGATCCGGTAAGTTTTGGTTTCACACTGCAGTTTTGCAAGCGCACTACAGATCTCTACGTGACAAAACTACGTCCTGCCGTCATCACATACGTGAGCTGCGTCTCCAGATACTTACAACTGATTGGTTTGTTGACGGCTTCCCCGTCCTCTCGTATCCTCTCTCTGGGTCCGAGTTTAGGCTATTCAACTGACCGCTGCTCTCCCCTACTGCCGCGGCTCTTTTTGTTTTGTTGTGATGTTGAGATGCAAGACACGGGAACTTTCTTTCTGGAGCATTTATTCAGAGACAAACTGAAACCTACACTGTACATTTACTACCACTTAACAAATTAACTGCTGATGTATTCTCTGCTCTGATAGCTGACAGCTGTCTGCTCTGAGCGCATTTACCGTCTCTCTCTCTCTCTCTCTCCCCTCTCTCTCTCTCTCTCTCTCTCTCTCTCTCTCTCTCTCTCTCTCTCTCTCTCTCTCTCTCTCCCCCCTCTCTCTCCCTCTCTCCCCTCTCTCTCTCTCTCTGTGTCTCTCTGTGTCTCTCTCTCTCTCTCTCTCTCTCTCTCTCTCTCTCTCTCTCTCTCTCTCTCTCTCTCTCTCTCTCTCTCTCTCACTAAGCACCGAGCTGTTCCTTAAAGGAGCTTCCCCGGTCTTGTAACACGAGGAGAGCCTGCCAGAGATTCCTGTATTTGGTCCGAAAGTCCGAACCATCCAAAAAATGCTTTCACACTATCAACGAACCGGACCATGGTTCAGTTTGGTCCGGACCGAGACCACCTCTTTTTGTCGGACCAAAATTTGGTCTTTTGATCCGGACCGTGGTCCGGGGGAGGTTTCACACCTTTAATTTTGGTTCGGATCAAACTAAAAAGTCCGAAAGTCCGGACCAAACGAGGTATGTGTGAAAACGCCCTTAAAATCTTCATGTGGCAGCGATAGAGGCAGCGTTGTTTCCCATTTCCTGTACGGGACTCTCACTCCGCCTCAAAACACACTATGACAAGTCTGATCCACGCGCACATGATTGACACATTGGGTTTGGTAGGTTTTTCCAGGCTCTGTTTCAGAACTCATGGGTCTAAAAAGGAGATGCTGGAGGGACTTTGTGCCTAAAACACTGGTTTCATTTAGACTCCGAAAAACTGTCAACTTTGATTTGATGTGGCTCAAAAACACACAGAGTAACCTTCTGGATTTAAAGAAAAAGTAATTTCAGAATTCATGGGTCTAAAATGTTGGCGCTCTAACAGGAGATGCTAGAGCGACACTGGTTTCATTTAGACTCAGAAGAACTGACAATGTTGTCTTTGGTGTGGCTCAAAAACACAGTGCTCGCACAAATTATGACTTGTTGGATTTGACAATTTGTATGAAGGTAGGTTTTCCCTTTCTTTCTTTTTTTTAAATCGCAAGAGTACGTCCACACTTTGCTGCAGTTTTTCAAAATAAGAGCTTTTCCCAATGCTCTCCAGAGTTGAAAAATCGGAAATGAATCCACAATTTAATGAAATAAACCATGCTTGTTCAACGAACCATGAACAATTAATGAACATGCATCTGTTGAACGGTCGAAAAGACAGTGACAGCTTGTAGGCGGCAGGCAATTAATGTCACAGTTAAAAGAAAATTAGGAAAGTAAAGAGACCTTTCTACGAACTCTCAAAAACACCAAAAGAAAGAGGCCCAGGGTCCCTGCTAATCTGCATGAACGTGCCTTAGGCATGGTGCCAGCCAGGAGGCATGAGGACAGCAGACGTGGCCAGGGCAATACGTTGCAATGTCCCTACTGTGAGACGCCTAAGACAGCGCTACAGGGAGACAGGAAGCACAGCTGATCGTCCTCGCAGTGGCAGACCACGTGTAACAACACCTGCATAGGATCGGTACATCCGAATATCACACCTACGGGACAGGTACAGGATGGCAACAACAACCGCAAGAACTGGCCAGTCTGGTGCAGTACATGAGGAGGAGAAGCACTACAGTACAGCTGGTGGCCACACCACATACTGAGGGCTACTTTTGATTTTGATCACCCCCCCCTTTGTTCAGGGACACCATTTCTGTTAGTCGCATGTCTGTGAAAATTGTTCAGTTCATGTCTTAGTTGTTAAATCTTTTAATGTTCATGCAAATATTTGCATATGTTAAAGTGATGGTTCGGAGTAATTTCACCCTAGGGTCCTTTGCACCATGACCTCGAGCCAAACACCCCCCCAGAAGCTTTTTTCACCTGGGTCGAACATTGGGAGAGTTAGCGTAGAGTAGCATTATCAGCTGAATAGCTTAGCGCAGAGGCTAATGGATCCCAGAGTGTATCTTGTACATTACCTCACTAATAATGCCCAAAATGATACCAAACGTCTACACTAGTACATATAGGTTATGCTCTCATAAAACGATGGATTGGAAAGTTTGTAAGTACACCAGAAGTTTATTTAAATAACACTTGCCTGTTGGCTTCCGCTCTCTGCTGCTACCGGCAGTAAGACGAGTGCTTAGGGGACGTCTACAAATTACAACACCGAAAAGAGATACAACAAAAATATTTATTAACTTAATGATTAAATAAGGTAGTGTATCCTTAGCACAATTATAACTTGTCTCCTAGTTGTACTACAGCACTTACTTTAAAAAAATAAGTTAAATGAATAAATACTTTTATTATAAAAAGTTAGCTTGAGGTGCTCTTTGGATGGGATTATTTATGGCTTGGTCATCATAAATCTTAAAGTACTCCGACGCGTTTCGGCATACAAGCCTTCGTCAGGGAGTCAATCAATTTCCAAAACAGGAAGAGACCTTCTTATAAGCTTTCAAACAGATCACATTGTCTAAAACCACATTGTTTATTTGTCAGTTGGGTCTCTCTCTTTCTCTTTTTGTATTTGTGCTGTGCATGTTTTGAATGTAACCTTGGGTTGTAGTCAAATACACTGGTTTATTTAATACCAAGGAGGACATCTAGTGGTCTTTCTATAATCCTACAACTCTGAACCTCCCTCTACCAAAAGGGAGGTTTTTGATTGGTTGTGTTTGTTGATTGGTCTGTTTGAAAGCTTATAAGAAGGTCTCTTCCTGTTATGGAAATTGATTGACTCCCTGACGAAGGCTTGTATGCCGAAACACGTCGGAGTACTTTAAGATTCATGATGACCAAGCCATAAATAAAGGCTTAGTATTTTTCTAAAAGAGAGCCTTGGAGTTTCCTTATTGGTTTCTACATTATGATTATCCCATTCAAAGAGCACCTCAAGCTAACTTTTTGAGTCCAGGAAGCGATCCGCTACAGACATTTAATAAATACTTTTGTTGGGTCTCTTTTCGGTGTTGTAATTTGTAGACGGTCCCTAAGCACTCGTCTTACTGCCGGTAGCAGCAGAGAGCAGAAGCCAGCAGGCAAGTGTTATTTAAATAAACTTCTGGTGTACTTACAAACTTTCCAATCCATCGTTTTATGAGTACATAACCTATATATACTAGTGTAGAAGTTTGGTATCATTTTGGGCATTATTAGTGGGGTAATGTACAAGATACACTCTGGGATCCATTAGCGCCTGCACTAAGCTATTCAGCTGATAACGCTAACTCTCCCAATGTTCAACCCAGGTGAAAAAATCTTCTGGGGGGGTGTTTGGCTCGAGGTCATGGTGCAAAGGACCCTAGGGTGAAATTACTCCGAACCATCACTTTAAGTTTGCTTAAAATATAAAAGGCAGCTGAAAGTGACAGGACGTTTCTTTTCTTGCTGAGTATATATCTACATTTCGTTCTCCAGTGAGTATTTGTGGCAGCAGGACAGTGTGTGTAGGATTGAGTCAAGATAAACTACAGTGTGTGTGCGTGTGAATGTGTGTGTGTGTGTGTGTGTGTTGATGGGGATGAAGGCGCATGTGTGTGGCTTATTGATGTGTCTTCATGGCACAGAGGAAGAAGATAGAGCATCTTCTACTTGACGGAGGGAGTCTCTGATGTGATCTGATATGTCCATCCATCATCGGCTGTTTCCATCTATATTTAAATCTCTGCTGTGTCTGTTTGACTGATTTATGTCTGTGTGTGTCCGCACGTTAATGAAACTCCAGATGTACAGCTGGACCGTGTAGGTGTGATGCGTCCGTACCCTGAACGTGTCCGGGGAGGTGAGGTGAAACTTCTGCCGGATGTCCTCGGTGGCTCCGGCACACAGCCGGTAGAAGATGTGGTAGTTCCTCTCCTCTTTGCTCTGTTGGCAGATCCTCGACTTCTCCAGCAGGTAGTGCGACACGAAGCCGCCCACCACCGCATTCTGAGCACACAGAAACGCACATTTGAATCTCCGAAATACCAACTGACTACGGGCCCTATTTTAACAATCACTATTTTAACACTCCGTGAAGCGCCTGGCGCAGGTGCGTTTAGGGTCTGTGCGCCGGGCGCCTGGTTCTAAAGGGTTGTACTTAGTGTCTTCATTAATCAGAGGTGTGTTTTGGGCGTAACATGCAATCAACCAATCAGAGAGCAGCTCCCATTCCCTTTAAAAGCCAGGCGCATTTGGACCTTGGAGCATTGTTGTTATGATGGAGGATTTGCACCCTAATATTTTTATTTGTAATCTTTTGCATGTTTGTGTGCTGCTGCGCTTCCCTGTGTGTGTAATAAGCATAGCGTGTGCACATTTTACTAATTTGCTGCCCCCCCCACCGCGGCCTACACGCACTACCCCCATTGAAAATGAATGGAAAGACCTGCGTTTCTGCTGGACCGGCAGACGGCCGACACAGGCAGTCTGAAAGCAGCCTTAAAGCAGCCTTAAAGCTCGGTCTGAACTTGAACAAAAACTGCTTTTTAACTTTTGTGCACCCGACTCCTGGAACCAATTACAGCACTTCCTTAAAATCAGCTCACTTGTGCCTTTGGACAATTTAGAAATCTGGGTTTAAACCGTAGACTAACAGTCTATGGTTTAAACCTGTAAACTTCTACTTGCAATTGCTTTCCATAATTGTACTTTCTTTTGCATCCTTATTATCCTAATTTATTCATCAAATCAAAGTTTTAGTGGCTTCTCTTCTGTGTTGCTGTGTTTTTGTTTCCTTGTAAATGAGGGCCGCCCCCTCAATCATTCGAGTATGAATAAAGTTTGAATGAATAGTGTCTGTCCGAGCATGTCGTCCTCAAATCCTTTTACTTCTATTCTTAAGATGTGACGTACTTTGGCTGGAAACAGAAATGTCAATACAATAGCAGGAATGTCACATTTCACGCCGGTTTGCATGGAGGAAACTGCAGTTAATAAAGTGTGTAATCAAGCAAAACTAAAGGGTCACAATGTGTGTATAAGAACTATATGGAAAAAGACTGATTTATTGCATCTATGCAGGTCTGCAACAGAGAGAGAAAAAGAGTAAAACATGATCATAAGTGTAGAAACCGAGGGTTTGTTTCTTGCTACGTAAGCATCTGCCATGATTCAGGGATTCATTGGGTTTATTCATGAATGCAGACATATTCATTAAGTGCACATGAAGATAAATATAAACAGTTGATGCAAAACAACCAAAGCTATTAGGCGTCATATATAATTCATAGCTTTTCAGTGTTTGTGAAACACTCATCTTGAGGGCACTCAGGAGGCAAACAAAGCAGATTAAAGTTGTTATTATTCTTTGATAACGCTGTATATAGATATACAAAGTACCTTCTCGTTAAAGTGGATTTCCACAAACTTCCCGAAGCGACTGCTGTTGTTGTTCCGGACGGTTTTTGCGTTTCCGAAAGCCTCCAGCAACGGGTTCGCTGCAGCGTTACACAGGGGCAAACACAAAATTCACACAGAGGAAACACGTAAACTTTAACAGAACTTAAAGGGTAGCTTTGGTTTTTTTAACCTGGTTTTAACCCATGTGTTTGTGTCTAAGTGACTGATGGGAACAACAATCTTTGACATTGGTCCAGTATTAAGTGAGATTGCTGAAGTTGGCAGCAGAGATGTACAATGTAAGTCAATAGGACAATTGTGCAGCTTGTATTTACCTTCACAAAAGTGCTTGTTTTGCCGCTGACAGACTCAGATTAATATTCTAAGTGTCTGACAACATTATGGAAAGGCTTTCTAAGGAGGTTGATCTTTCTGTTAAACCGTAAGATCCTTTTTTTAAACATAAAAACATCCGCGAAATTGCGTTCGCTAAACCCACCAGACTCCATGTAAATAAACAGTAATTTTAGCATCGTAAAACGCACTCCATTCAAAGTCGACAGAAACAGAATAAAATCATGAAAAGACGTTCTGGGTCATCTTTCCACTTTTCCAACCATCACAACTCTAGTTTTGGTTGAAATAAACACATAGTTTACTGATTTACATGTGAAAATATGTTGGCTTTATACACGCTAAAAGTACTGTTTTTTTAAATGGAGTCTGGTGGGTTTAGAGCTAGCGACTTCAGAGCTGTTTCTGGTTAAACAGAAAGGACTCAAAGAGGTTTTAAATGTCTATCTCTGTAGGGATGCTTTCCATAATGTTGTCAGACACTTAGAATATTAATCTGAGCCTGTCAGCAGCAAAAACAGAACTTTTAATGAACCAAATTGACGATGCACATTTGCCACATAGGGTTAGCATGCAGCCCGGTCTGTGGCTGCCGGTTACAGCATTTAACCCTTGTGTTGTATTCGGGTCAAATTTGACCCGTTTTCAAAGTTTTTATATCAGAAATATGGGTTTCTTAACAACCAAATTGCCCCAAAATAACATGGATGCATGCATGTACGTTGTATGGAACCCATATAACATATACATTCATGCATCCATGTTCTTCGCAGGTAAGATTAATGATTACTTCCATTGAATTTTGGTTTTATTTAACTTCATGGCTTTTGAAAAAAATATAAAATGTTTAAATGGTTTCAAAACAGCATCCCGACCAAACATCCTCGGATCTTAACTATTGTATTAGTCAAAATAATTCATAATATCTGCTTTTTTTTCAAACTCAAAAATTATGTATAATGTCATT